>NC_059110.1:139196574-139202621 GCF_020740685.1 Jaculus jaculus | reverse complement strand
AATAACCCTAACCCTAACCCTAACCCTAACCCTAACCCTAACCCTAACCCTAACCCTAACCCTAACCCTAACCCTAACCCTAACCCTAACCCTAACCCTAACCCTAACCCTAACCCTAACCCTAACCCTAACCCTAACCCTAACCCTAACCCTAACCCTAACCCTAACCCTAACCCTAACCCTAACCCTAACCCTAACCCTAACCCTAACCCTAACCCTAACCCTAACCCTAACCCTAACCCTAACCCTAACCCTAACCCTAACCCTAACCCTAACCCTAACCCTAACCCTAACCCTAACCCTAACCCTAACCCTAACCCTAACCCTAACCCTAACCCTAACCCTAACCCTAACCCTAACCCTAACCCTAACCCTAACCCTAACCCTAACCCTAACCCTAACCCTAACCCTAACCCTAACCCTAACCCTAACCCTAACCCTAACCCTAACCCTAACCCTAACCCTAACCCTAACCCTAACCCTAACCCTAACCCTAACCCTAACCCTAACCCTAACCCTAACCCTAACCCTAACCCTAACCCTAACCCTAACCCTAACCCTAACCCTAACGCTAACCCTAACCCTAACCCTAACCCTAACCCTAACCCTAACCCTAACCCTAACCCTAACCCTAACCCTAACCCTAACCCTAACCCTAACCCTAACCCTAACCCTAACCCTAACCCTAACCCTAACCCTAACCCTAACCCTAACCCTAACCCTAACCCTAACCCTAACCCTAACCCTAACCCTAACCCTAACCCTAACCCTAACCCTAACCCTAACCCTAACCCTAACCCTAACCCTAACCCTAACCCTAACCCTAACCCTAACCCTAACCCTAACCCTAACCCTAACCCTAACCCTAACCCTAACCCTAACCCTAACCCTAACCCTAACCCTAACCCTAACCCTAACCCTAACCCTAACCCTAACCCTAACCCTAACCCTAACCCTAACCCTAACCCTAACCCTAACCCTAACCCTAACCCTAACCCTAACCCTAACCCTAACCCTAACCCTAACCCTAACCCTAACCCTAACCCTAACCCTAACCCTAACCCTAACCCTAACCCTAACCCTAACCCTAACCCTAACCCTAACCCTAACCCTAACCCTAACCCTAACCCTAACCCTAACCCTAACCCTAACCCTAACCCTAACCCTAACCCTAACCCTAACCCTAACCCTAACCCTAACCCTAACCCTAACCCTAACCCTAACCCTAACCCTAACCCTAACCCTAACCCTAACCCTAACCCTAACCCTAACCCTAACCCTAACCCTAACCCTAACCCTAACCCTAACCCTAACCCTAACCCTAACCCTAACCCTAACCCTAACCCTAACCCTAACCCTAACCCTAACCCTAACCCTAACCCTAACCCTAACCCTAACCCTAACCCTAACCCTAACCCTAACCCTAACCCTAACCCTAACCCTAACCCTAACCCTAACCCTAACCCTAACCCTAACCCTAACCCTAACCCTAACCCTAACCCTAACCCTAACCCTAACCCTAACCCTAACCCTAACCCTAACCCTAACCCTAACCCTAACCCTAACCCTAACCCTAACCCTAACCCTAACCCTAACCCTAACCCTAACCCTAACCCTAACCCTAACCCTAACCCTAACCCTAACCCTAACCCTAACCCTAACCCTAACCCTAACCCTAACCCTAACCCTAACCCTAACCCTAACCCTAACCCTAACCCTAACCCTAACCCTAACCCTAACCCTAACCCTAACCCTAACCCTAACCCTAACCCTAACCCTAACCCTAACCCTAACCCTAACCCTAACCCTAACCCTAACCCTAACCCTAACCCTAACCCTAACCCTAACCCTAACCCTAACCCTAACCCTAACCCTAACCCTAACCCTAACCCTAACCCTAACCCTAACCCTAACCCTAACCCTAACCCTAACCCTAACCCTAACCCTAACCCTAACCCTAACCCTAACCCTAACCCTAACCCTAACCCTAACCCTAACCCTAACCCTAACCCTAACCCTAACCCTAACCCTAACCCTAACCCTAACCCTAACCCTAACCCTAACCCTAACCCTAACCCTAACCCTAACCCTAACCCTAACCCTAACCCTAACCCTAACCCTAACCCTAACCCTAACCCTAACCCTAACCCTAACCCTAACCCTAACCCTAACCCTAACCCTAACCCTAACCCTAACCCTAACCCTAACCCTAACCCTAACCCTAACCCTAACCCTAACCCTAACCCTAACCCTAACCCTAACCCTAACCCTAACCCTAACCCTAACCCTAACCCTAACCCTAACCCTAACCCTAACCCTAACCCTAACCCTAACCCTAACCCTAACCCTAACCCTAACCCTAACCCTAACCCTAACCCTAACCCTAACCCTAACCCTAACCCTAACCCTAACCCTAACCCTAACCCTAACCCTAACCCTAACCCTAACCCTAACCCTAACCCTAACCCTAACCCTAACCCTAACCCTAACCCTAACCCTAACCCTAACCCTAACCCTAACCCTAACCCTAACCCTAACCCTAACCCTAACCCTAACCCTAACCCTAACCCTAACCCTAACCCTAACCCTAACCCTAACCCTAACCCTAACCCTAACCCTAACCCTAACCCTAACCCTAACCCTAACCCTAACCCTAACCCTAACCCTAACCCTAACCCTAACCCTAACCCTAACCCTAACCCTAACCCTAACCCTAACCCTAACCCTAACCCTAACCCTAACCCTAACCCTAACCCTAACCCTAACCCTAACCCTAACCCTAACCCTAACCCTAACCCTAACCCTAACCCTAACCCTAACCCTAACCCTAACCCTAACCCTAACCCTAACCCTAACCCTAACCCTAACCCTAACCCTAACCCTAACCCTAACCCTAACCCTAACCCTAACCCTAACCCTAACCCTAACCCTAACCCTAACCCTAACCCTAACCCTAACCCTAACCCTAACCCTAACCCTAACCCTAACCCTAACCCTAACCCTAACCCTAACCCTAACCCTAACCCTAACCCTAACCCTAACCCTAACCCTAACCCTAACCCTAACCCTAACCCTAACCCTAACCCTAACCCTAACCCTAACCCTAACCCTAACCCTAACCCTAACCCTAACCCTAACCCTAACCCTAACCCTAACCCTAACCCTAACCCTAACCCTAACCCTAACCCTAACCCTAACCCTAACCCTAACCCTAACCCTAACCCTAACCCTAACCCTAACCCTAACCCTAACCCTAACCCTAACCCTAACCCTAACCCTAACCCTAACCCTAACCCTAACCCTAACCCTAACCCTAACCCTAACCCTAACCCTAACCCTAACCCTAACCCTAACCCTAACCCTAACCCTAACCCTAACCCTAACCCTAACCCTAACCCTAACCCTAACCCTAACCCTAACCCTAACCCTAACCCTAACCCTAACCCTAACCCTAACCCTAACCCTAACCCTAACCCTAACCCTAACCCTAACCCTAACCCTAACCCTAACCCTAACCCTAACCCTAACCCTAACCCTAACCCTAACCCTAACCCTAACCCTAACCCTAACCCTAACCCTAACCCTAACCCTAACCCTAACCCTAACCCTAACCCTAACCCTAACCCTAACCCTAACCCTAACCCTAACCCTAACCCTAACCCTAACCCTAACCCTAACCCTAACCCTAACCCTAACCCTAACCCTAACCCTAACCCTAACCCTAACCCTAACCCTAACCCTAACCCTAACCCTAACCCTAACCCTAACCCTAACCCTAACCCTAACCCTAACCCTAACCCTAACCCTAACCCTAACCCTAACCCTAACCCTAACCCTAACCCTAACCCTAACCCTAACCCTAACCCTAACCCTAACCCTAACCCTAACCCTAACCCTAACCCTAACCCTAACCCTAACCCTAACCCTAACCCTAACCCTAACCCTAACCCTAACCCTAACCCTAACCCTAACCCTAACCCTAACCCTAACCCTAACCCTAACCCTAACCCTAACCCTAACCCTAACCCTAACCCTAACCCTAACCCTAACCCTAACCCTAACCCTAACCCTAACCCTAACCCTAACCCTAACCCTAACCCTAACCCTAACCCTAACCCTAACCCTAACCCTAACCCTAACCCTAACCCTAACCCTAACCCTAACCCTAACCCTAACCCTAACCCTAACCCTAACCCTAACCCTAACCCTAACCCTAACCCTAACCCTAACCCTAACCCTAACCCTAACCCTAACCCTAACCCTAACCCTAACCCTAACCCTAACCCTAACCCTAACCCTAACCCTAACCCTAACCCTAACCCTAACCCTAACCCTAACCCTAACCCTAACCCTAACCCTAACCCTAACCCTAACCCTAACCCTAACCCTAACCCTAACCCTAACCCTAACCCTAACCCTAACCCTAACCCTAACCCTAACCCTAACCCTAACCCTAACCCTAACCCTAACCCTAACCCTAACCCTAACCCTAACCCTAACCCTAACCCTAACCCTAACCCTAACCCTAACCCTAACCCTAACCCTAACCCTAACCCTAACCCTAACCCTAACCCTAACCCTAACCCTAACCCTAACCCTAACCCTAACCCTAACCCTAACCCTAACCATAACCCTAACCCTAACCCTAACCCTAACCCTAACCCTAACCCTAACCCTAACCCTAACCCTAACCCTAACCCTAACCCTAACCCTAACCCTAACCCTAACCCTAACCCTAACCCTAACCCTAACCCTAACCCTAACCCTAACCCTAACCCTAACCCTAACCCTAACCCTAACCCTAACCCTAACCCTAACCCTAACCCTAACCCTAACCCTAACCCTAACCCTAACCCTAACCCTAACCCTAACCCTAACCCTAACCCTAACCCTAACCCTAACCCTAACCCTAACCCTAACCCTAACCCTAACCCTAACCCTAACCCTAACCCTAACCCTAACCCTAACCCTAACCCTAACCCTAACCCTAACCCTAACCCTAACCCTAACCCTAACCCTAACCCTAACCCTAACCCTAACCCTAACCCTAACCCTAACCCTAACCCTAACCCTAACCCTAACCCTAACCCTAACCCTAACCCTAACCCTAACCCTAACCCTAACCCTAACCCTAACCCTAACCCTAACCCTAACCCTAACCCTAACCCTAACCCTAACCCTAACCCTAACCCTAACCCTAACCCTAACCCTAACCCTAACCCTAACCCTAACCCTAACCCTAACCCTAACCCTAACCCTAACCCTAACCCTAACCCTAACCCTAACCCTAACCCTAACCCTAACCCTAACCCTAACCCTAACCCTAACCCTAACCCTAACCCTAACCCTAACCCTAACCCTAACCCTAACCCTAACCCTAACCCTAACCCTAACCCTAACCCTAACCCTAACCCAACCCTAACCCTAACCCTAACCCTAACCCTAACCCTAACCCTAACCCTAACCCTAACCCTAACCCTAACCCTAACCCTAACCCTAACCCTAACCCTAACCCTAACCCTAACCCTAACCCTAACCCTAACCCTAACCCTAACCCTAACCCTAACCCTAACCCTAACCCTAACCCTAACCCTAACCCTAACCCTAACCCTAACCCTAACCCTAACCCTAACCCTAACCCTAACCCTAACCCTAACCCTAACCCTAACCCTAACCCTAACCCTAACCCTAACCCTAACCCTAACCCTAACCCTAACCCTAACCCTAACCCTAACCCTAACCCTTACCCTAACCCTAACCCTAACCCTAACCCTAACCCTAACCCTAACCCTAACCCTAACCCTAACCCTAACCCTAACCCTAACCCTAACCCTAACCCTAACCCTAACCCTAACCCTAACCCTAACCCTAACCCTAACCCTAACCCTAACCCTAACCCTAACCCTAACCCTAACCCTAACCCTAACCCTAACCCTAACCCTAACCCTAACCCTAACCCTAACCCTAACCCTAACCCTAACCCTAACCCTAACCCTAACCCTAACCCTAACCCTAACCCTAACCCTAACCCTAACCCTAACCCTAAC
>NC_059110.1:139179074-139189074 GCF_020740685.1 Jaculus jaculus | reverse complement strand
CCTAACCCTAACCCTAACCCTAACCCTAACCCTAACCCTAACCCTAACCCTAACCCTAACCCTAACCCTAACCCTAACCCTAACCCTAACCCTAACCCTAACCCTAACCCTAACCCTAACCCTAACCCTAACCCTAACCCTAACCCTAACCCTAACCCTAACCCTAACCCTAACCCTAACCCTAACCCTAACCCTAACCCTAACCCTAACCCTAACCCTAACCCTAACCCTAACCCTAACCCTAACCCTAACCCTAACCCTAACCCTAACCCTAACCCTAACCCTAACCCTAACCCTAACCCTAACCCTAACCCTAACCCTAACCCTAACCCTAACCCTAACCCTAACCCTAACCCTAACCCTAACCCTAACCCTAACCCTAACCCTAACCCTAACCCTAACCCTAACCCTAACCCTAACCCTAACCCTAACCCTAACCCTAACCCTAACCCTAACCCTAACCCTAACCCTAACCCTAACCCTAACCCTAACCCTAACCCTAACCCTAACCCTAACCCTAACCCTAACCCTAACCCTAACCCTAACCCTAACCCTAACCCTAACCCTAACCCTAACCCTAACCCTAACCCTAACCCTAACCCTAACCCTAACCCTAACCCTAACCCTAACCCTAACCCTAACCCTAACCCTAACCCTAACCCTAACCCTAACCCTAACCCTAACCCTAACCCTAACCCTAACCCTAACCCTAACCCTAACCCTAACCCTAACCCTAACCCTAACCCTAACCCTAACCCTAACCCTAACCCTAACCCTAACCCTAACCCTAACCCTAACCCTAACCCTAACCCTAACCCTAACCCTAACCCTAACCCTAACCCTAACCCTAACCCTAACCCTAACCCTAACCCTAACCCTAACCCTAACCCTAACCCTAACCCTAACCCTAACCCTAACCCTAACCCTAACCCTAACCCTAACCCTAACCCTAACCCTAACCCTAACCCTAACCCTAACCCTAACCCTAACCCTAACCCTAACCCTAACCCTAACCCTAACCCTAACCCTAACCCTAACCCTAACCCTAACCCTAACCCTAACCCTAACCCTAACCCTAACCCTAACCCTAACCCTAACCCTAACCCTAACCCTAACCCTAACCCTAACCCTAACCCTAACCCTAACCCTAACCCTAACCCTAACCCTAACCCTAACCCTAACCCTAACCCTAACCCTAACCCTAACCCTAACCCTAACCCTAACCCTAACCCTAACCCTAACCCTAACCCTAACCCTAACCCTAACCCTAACCCTAACCCTAACCCTAACCCTAACCCTAACCCTAACCCTAACCCTAACCCTAACCCTAACCCTAACCCTAACCCTAACCCTAACCCTAACCCTAACCCTAACCCTAACCCTAACCCTAACCCTAACCCTAACCCTAACCCTAACCCTAACCCTAACCCTAACCCTAACCCTAACCCTAACCCTAACCCTAACCCTAACCCTAACCCTAACCCTAACCCTAACCCTAACCCTAACCCTAACCCTAACCCTAACCCTAACCCTAACCCTAACCCTAACCCTAACCCTAACCCTAACCCTAACCCTAACCCTAACCCTAACCCTAACCCTAACCCTAACCCTAACCCTAACCCTAACCCTAACCCTAACCCTAACCCTAACCCTAACCCTAACCCTAACCCTAACCCTAACCCTAACCCTAACCCTAACCCTAACCCTAACCCTAACCCTAACCCTAACCCTAACCCTAACCCTAACCCTAACCCTAACCCTAACCCTAACCCTAACCCTAACCCTAACCCTAACCCTAACCCTAACCCTAACCCTAACCCTAACCCTAACCCTAACCCTAACCCTAACCCTAACCCTAACCCTAACCCTAACCCTAACCCTAACCCTAACCCTAACCCTAACCCTAACCCTAACCCTAACCCTAACCCTAACCCTAACCCTAACCCTAACCCTAACCCTAACCCTAACCCTAACCCTAACCCTAACCCTAACCCTAACCCTAACCCTAACCCTAACCCTAACCCTAACCCTAACCCTAACCCTAACCCTAACCCTAACCCTAACCCTAACCCTAACCCTAACCCTAACCCTAACCCTAACCCTAACCCTAACCCTAACCCTAACCCTAACCCTAACCCTAACCCTAACCCTAACCCTAACCCTAACCCTAACCCTAACCCTAACCCTAACCCTAACCCTAACCCTAACCCTAACCCTAACCCTAACCCTAACCCTAACCCTAACCCTAACCCTAACCCTAACCCTAACCCTAACCCTAACCCTAACCCTAACCCTAACCCTAACCCTAACCCTAACCCTAACCCTAACCCTAACCCTAACCCTAACCCTAACCCTAACCCTAACCCTAACCCTAACCCTAACCCTAACCCTAACCCTAACCCTAACCCTAACCCTAACCCTAACCCTAACCCTAACCCTAACCCTAACCCTAACCCTAACCCTAACCCTAACCCTAACCCTAACCCTAACCCTAACCCTAACCCTAACCCTAACCCTAACCCTAACCCTAACCCTAACCCTAACCCTAACCCTAACCCTAACCCTAACCCTAACCCTAACCCTAACCCTAACCCTAACCCTAACCCTAACCCTAACCCTAACCCTAACCCTAACCCTAACCCTAACCCTAACCCTAACCCTAACCCTAACCCTAACCCTAACCCTAACCCTAACCCTAACCCTAACCCTAACCCTAACCCTAACCCTAACCCTAACCCTAACCCTAACCCTAACCCTAACCCTAACCCTAACCCTAACCCTAACCCTAACCCTAACCCTAACCCTAACCCTAACCCTAACCCTAACCCTAACCCTAACCCTAACCCTAACCCTAACCCTAACCCTAACCCTAACCCTAACCCTAACCCTAACCCTAACCCTAACCCTAACCCTAACCCTAACCCTAACCCTAACCCTAACCCTAACCCTAACCCTAACCCTAACCCTAACCCTAACCCTAACCCTAACCCTAACCCTAACCCTAACCCTAACCCTAACCCTAACCCTAACCCTAACCCTAACCCTAACCCTAACCCTAACCCTAACCCTAACCCTAACCCTAACCCTAACCCTAACCCTAACCCTAACCCTAACCCTAACCCTAACCCTAACCCTAACCCTAACCCTAACCCTAACCCTAACCCTAACCCTAACCCTAACCCTAACCCTAACCCTAACCCTAACCCTAACCCTAACCCTAACCCTAACCCTAACCCTAACCCTAACCCTAACCCTAACCCTAACCCTAACCCTAACCCTAACCCTAACCCTAACCCTAACCCTAACCCTAACCCTAACCCTAACCCTAACCCTAACCCTAACCCTAACCCTAACCCTAACCCTAACCCTAACCCTAACCCTAACCCTAACCCTAACCCTAACCCTAACCCTAACCCTAACCCTAACCCTAACCCTAACCCTAACCCTAACCCTAACCCTAACCCTAACCCTAACCCTAACCCTAACCCTAACCCTAACCCTAACCCTAACCCTAACCCTAACCCTAACCCTAACCCTAACCCTAACCCTAACCCTAACCCTAACCCTAACCCTAACCCTAACCCTAACCCTAACCCTAACCCTAACCCTAACCCTAACCCTAACCCTAACCCTAACCCTAACCCTAACCCTAACCCTAACCCTAACCCTAACCCTAACCCTAACCCTAACCCTAACCCTAACCCTAACCCTAACCCTAACCCTAACCCTAACCCTAACCCTAACCCTAACCCTAACCCTAACCCTAACCCTAACCCTAACCCTAACCCTAACCCTAACCCTAACCCTAACCCTAACCCTAACCCTAACCCTAACCCTAACCCTAACCCTAACCCTAACCCTAACCCTAACCCTAACCCTAACCCTAACCCTAACCCTAACCCTAACCCTAACCCTAACCCTAACCCTAACCCTAACCCTAACCCTAACCCTAACCCTAACCCTAACCCTAACCCTAACCCTAACCCTAACCCTAACCCTAACCCTAACCCTAACCCTAACCCTAACCCTAACCCTAACCCTAACCCTAACCCTAACCCTAACCCTAACCCTAACCCTAACCCTAACCCTAACCCTAACCCTAACCCTAACCCTAACCCTAACCCTAACCCTAACCCTAACCCTAACCCTAACCCTAACCCTAACCCTAACCCTAACCCTAACCCTAACCCTAACCCTAACCCTAACCCTAACCCTAACCCTAACCCTAACCCTAACCCTAACCCTAACCCTAACCCTAACCCTAACCCTAACCCTAACCCTAACCCTAACCCTAACCCTAACCCTAACCCTAACCCTAACCCTAACCCTAACCCTAACCCTAACCCTAACCCTAACCCTAACCCTAACCCTAACCCTAACCCTAACCCTAACCCTAACCCTAACCCTAACCCTAACCCTAACCCTAACCCTAACCCTAACCCTAACCCTAACCCTAACCCTAACCCTAACCCTAACCCTAACCCTAACCCTAACCCTAACCCTAACCCTAACCCTAACCCTAACCCTAACCCTAACCCTAACCCTAACCCTAACCCTAACCCTAACCCTAACCCTAACCCTAACCCTAACCCTAACCCTAACCCTAACCCTAACCCTAACCCTAACCCTAACCCTAACCCTAACCCTAACCCTAACCCTAACCCTAACCCTAACCCTAACCCTAACCCTAACCCTAACCCTAACCCTAACCCTAACCCTAACCCTAACCCTAACCCTAACCCTAACCCTAACCCTAACCCTAACCCTAACCCTAACCCTAACCCTAACCCTAACCCTAACCCTAACCCTAACCCTAACCCTAACCCTAACCCTAACCCTAACCCTAACCCTAACCCTAACCCTAACCCTAACCCTAACCCTAACCCTAACCCTAACCCTAACCCTAACCCTAACCCTAACCCTAACCCTAACCCTAACCCTAACCCTAACCCTAACCCTAACCCTAACCCTAACCCTAACCCTAACCCTAACCCTAACCCTAACCCTAACCCTAACCCTAACCCTAACCCTAACCCTAACCCTAACCCTAACCCTAACCCTAACCCTAACCCTAACCCTAACCCTAACCCTAACCCTAACCCTAACCCTAACCCTAACCCTAACCCTAACCCTAACCCTAACCCTAACCCTAACCCTAACCCTAACCCTAACCCTAACCCTAACCCTAACCCTAACCCTAACCCTAACCCTAACCCTAACCCTAACCCTAACCCTAACCCTAACCCTAACCCTAACCCTAACCCTAACCCTAACCCTAACCCTAACCCTAACCCTAACCCTAACCCTAACCCTAACCCTAACCCTAACCCTAACCCTAACCCTAACCCTAACCCTAACCCTAACCCTAACCCTAACCCTAACCCTAACCCTAACCCTAACCCTAACCCTAACCCTAACCCTAACCCTAACCCTAACCCTAACCCTAACCCTAACCCTAACCCTAACCCTAGCCCTAACCCTAACCCTAACCCTAACCCTAACCCTAACCCTAACCCTAACCCTAACCCTAACCCTAACCCTAACCCTAACCCTAACCCTAACCCTAACCCTAACCCTAACCCTAACCCTAACCCTAACCCTAACCCTAACCCTAACCCTAACCCTAACCCTAACCCTAACCCTAACCCTAACCCTAACCCTAACCCTAACCCTAACGCTAACCCTAACCCTAACCCTAACCCTAACCCTAACCCTAACCCTAACCCTAACCCTAACCCTAACCCTAACCCTAACCCTAACCCTAACCCTAACCCTAACCCTAACCCTAACTCTAACCCTAACCCTAACCCTAACCCTAACCCTAACCCTAACCCTAACCCTAACCCTAACCCTAACCCTAACCCTAACCCTAACCCTAACCCTAACCCTAACCCTAACCCTAACCCTAACCCTAACCCTAACCCTAACCCTAACCCTAACCCTAACCCTAACCCTAACCCTAACCCTAACCCTAACCCTAACCCTAACCCTAACCCTAACCCTAACCCTAACCCTAACCCTAACCCTAACCCTAACCCTAACCCTAACCCTAACCCTAACCCTAACCCTAACCCTAACCCTAACCCTAACCCTAACCCTAACCCTAACCCTAACCCTAACCCTAACCCTAACCCTAACCCTAACCCTAACCCTAACCCTAACCCTAACCCTAACCCTAACCCTAACCCTAACCCTAACCCTAACCCTAACCCTAACCCTAACCCTAACCCTAACCCTAACCCTAACCCTAACCCTAACCCTAACCCTAACCCTAACCCTAACCCTAACCCTAACCCTAACCCTAACCCTAACCCTAACCCTAACCCTAACCCTAACCCTAACCCTAACCCTAACCCTAACCCTAACCCTAACCCTAACCCTAACCCTAACCCTAACCCTAACCCTAACCCTAACCCTAACCCTAACCCTAACCCTAACCCTAACCCTAACCCTAACCCTAACCCTAACCCTAACCCTAACCCTAACCCTAACCCTAACCCTAACCCTAACCCTAACCCTAACCCTAACCCTAACCCTAACCCTAACCCTAACCCTAACCCTAACCCTAACCCTAACCCTAACCCTAACCCTAACCCTAACCCTAACCCTAACCCTAACCCTAACCCTAACCCTAACCCTAACCCTAACCCTAACCCTAACCCTAACCCTAACCCTAACCCTAACCCTAACCCTAACCCTAACCCTAACCCTAACCCTAACCCTAACCCTAACCCTAACCCTAACCCTAACCCTAACCCTAACCCTAACCCTAACCCTAACCCTAACCCTAACCCTAACCCTAACCCTAACCCTAACCCTAACCCTAACCCTAACCCTAACCCTAACCCTAACCCTAACCCTAACCCTAACCCTAACCCTAACCCTAACCCTAACCCTAACCCTAACCCTAACCCTAACCCTAACCCTAACCCTAACCCTAACCCTAACCCTAACCCTAACCCTAACCCTAACCCTAACCCTAACCCTAACCCTAACCCTAACCCTAACCCTAACCCTAACCCTAACCCTAACCCTAACCCTAACCCTAACCCTAACCCTAACCCTAACCCTAACCCTAACCCTAACCCTAACCCTAACCCTAACCCTAACCCTAACCCTAACCCTAACCCTAACCCTAACCCTAACCCTAACCCTAACCCTAACCCTAACCCTAACCCTAACCCTAACCCTAACCCTAACCCTAACCCTAACCCTAACCCTAACCCTAACCCTAACCCTAACCCTAACCCTAACCCTAACCCTAACCCTAACCCTAACCCTAACCCTAACCCTAACCCTAACCCTAACCCTAACCCTAACCCTAACCCTAACCCTAACCCTAACCCTAACCCTAACCCTAACCCTAACCCTAACCCTAACCCTAACCCTAACCCTAACCCTAACCCTAACCCTAACCCTAACCCTAACCCTAACCCTAACCCTAACCCTAACCCTAACCCTAACCCTAACCCTAACCCTAACCCTAACCCTAACCCTAACCCTAACCCTAACCCTAACCCTAACCCTAACCCTAACCCTAACTCTAACCCTAACCCTAACCCTAACCCTAACCCTAACCCTAACCCTAACCCTAACCCTAACCCTAACCCTAACCCTAACCCTAACCCTAACCCTAACCCTAACCCTAACCCTAACCCTAACCCTAACCCTAACCCTAACCCTAACCCTAACCCTAACCCTAACCCTAACCCTAACCCTAACCCTAACCCTAACCCCAACCCTAACCCTAACCCTAACCCTAACCCTAACCCTAACCCTAACCCTAACCCTAACCCTAACCCTAACCCTAACCCTAACCCTAACCCTAACCCTAACCCTAACCCTAACCCTAACCCTAACCCTAACCCTAACCCTAACCCTAACCCTAACCCTAACCCTAACCCTAACCCTAACCCTAACCCTAACCCTAACCCTAACCCTAACCCTAACCCTAACCCTAACCCTAACCCTAACCCTAACCCTAACCCTAACCCGAACCCTAACCCTAACCCTAACCCTAACCCTAACCCTAACCCTAACCCTAACCCTAACCCTAACCCTAACCCTAACCCTAACCCTAACCCTAACCCTAACCCTAACCCTAACCCTAACCCTAACCCTAACCCTAACCCTAACCCTAACCCTAACCCTAACCCTAACCCTAACCCTAACCCTAACCCTAACCCTAACCCTAACCCTAACCCTAACCCTAACCCTAACCCTAACCCTAACCCTAACCCTAACCCTAACCCTAACCCTAACCCTAACCCTAACCCTAACCCTAACCCTAACCCTAACCCTAACCCTAACCCTAACCCTAACCCTAACCCTAACCCTAACCCTAACCCTAACCCTAACCCTAACCCTAACCCTAACCCTAACCCTAACCCTAACCCTAACCCTAACCCTAACCCTAACCCTAACCCTAACCCTAACCCTAACCCTAACCCTAACCCTAACCCTAACCCTAACCCTAACCCTAACCCTAACCCTAACCCTAACCCTAACCCTAACCCTAACCCTAACCCTAACCCTAACCCTAACCCTAACGCTAACCCTAACCCTAACCCTAACCCTAACCCTAACCCTAACCCTAACCCTAACCCTAACCCTAACCCTAACCCTAACCCTAACCCTAACCCTAACCCTAACCCTAACCCTAACCCTAACCCTAACCCTAACCCTAACCCTAACCCTAACCCTAACCCTAACCCTAACCCTAACCCTAACCCTAACCCTAACCCTAACCCTAAACCCTAACCCTAACCCTAACCCTAACCCTAACCCTAACCCTAACCCTAACCCTAACCCTAACCCTAACCCTAACCCTAACCCTAACCCTAACCCTAACCCTAACCCTAACCCTAACCCTAACCCTAACCCTAACCCTAACCCTAACCCTAACCCTAACCCTAACCCTAACCCTAACCCTAACCCTAACCCTAACCCTAACCCTAACCCTAACCCTAACCCTAACCCTAACCCTAACCCTAACCCTAACCCTAACCCTAACCCTAACCCTAACCCTAACCCTAACCCTAACCCTAACCCTAACCCTAACCCTAACCCTAACCCTAACCCTAACCCTAACCCTAACCCTAACCCTAACCCTAACCCTAACCCTAACCCTAACCCTAACCCTAACCCTAACCCTAACCCTAACCCTAACCCTAACCCTAACCCTAACCCTAACCCTAACCCTAACCCTAACCCTAACCCTAACCCTAACCCTAACCCTAACCCTAACCCTAACCCTAACCCTAACCCTAACCCTAACCCTAACCCTAACCCTAACCCTAACCCTAACCCTAACCCTAACCCTAACCCTAACCCTAACCCTAACCCTAACCCTAACCCTAACCCTAACCCTAACCCTAACCCTAACCCTAACCCTAACCCTAACCCTAACCCTAACCCTAACCCTAACCCTAACCCTAACCCTAACCCTAACCCTAACCCTAACCCTAACCCTAACCCTAACCCTAACCCTAACCTAACCCTAACCCTAACCCTAACCCTAACCCTAACCCTAACCCTAACCCTAACCCTAACCCTAACCCTAACCCTAACCCTAACCCTAACCCTAACCCTAACCCTAACCCTAACCCTAACCCTAACCCTAACCCTAACCCTAACCCTAACCCTAACCCTAACCCTAACCCTAACCCTAACCCTAACCCTAACCCTAACCCTAACCCTAACCCTAACCCTAACCCTAACCCTAACCCTAACCCTAACCCTAACCCTAACCCTAACCCTAACCCTAACCCTAACCCTAACCCTAACCCTAACCCTAACCCTAACCCTAACCCTAACCCTAACCCTAACCCTAACCCTAACCCTAACCCTAACCCTAACCCTAACCCTAACCCTAACCCTAACCCTAACCCTAACCCTAACCCTAACCCTAACCCTAACCCTAACCCTAACCCTAACCCTAACCCTAACCCTAACCCTAACCCTAACCCTAACCCTAACCCTAACCCTAACCCTAACCCTA